>NC_132898.1:3159661-3179661 GCF_030463535.1 Salminus brasiliensis
ATTACAGCGGCCCGTCTCCTGCTTAACGTGTAGAAAAATCAACAAACCCTCCAGCCATGCAAATAATCCACCATTAGTCTCCATGGTGTGTCTCTGTTCCTTTCATTCTCAGTGTAGCTGAAAGCCAAACACACACACACACACACACACACACACACACACACACACACATACGCACGCACATTGTTCCACAGAGTGTAGTTGCATCATCATATGCTGTTTGGTTGGGGCAGGCGTTTGGTAAGCACGTTTCCGCCCAGTCGGCACATCTGAGCGTTAATTCAGAAATGTGGAAAATGCAGGGAAAGGAGAAAATCCCACCCGTCTGGTTAGCAGCCCGCCTCGGGCCCTGACCTCTCCAGAACAGGTCAGATCAGCTACCAAAACAGCCGAAAGGAAATCAAGTAGCAGGATTTGCATCTTCCTCCCGGGTGCCATCCATTTCACCGGTGTGCTCAGTTTCCCAACCCGCTCCATGAGGTCCGGAGGCTGTGTCATCACTGAGGGGAGGAAGAGGAAGGGCGTTGAAGAGTGAAAGTTTTTGGACGCTGTGTGGACATCATGTTCCTGCAATACTAATGACTCATTTGTCGTATACATGCCTATATTTGGACAAAAGTATTGGGACACCTATTTGTGGAAATCAAGGGTGTAAATCTTCTAGGTTTTGGAGGAGCGGTTGATTGCATTAAGCGACAAAGAGTGTCAGTGAGGTCCAGATGTTGGATGTACTGGATGGAGCTCCACCATCCATCATTCCAGAGAACACCGCTCCTATTCCTATTCCTATTCGTCCTATTCTTTTGGCAGTACTTCTTCTCTACAGGGACCAGACAAGCTGTGTGTCAGCATCTGTGTCAGCAGTGGGTGAAACTTAAAGTAGCTGAATGCTTTTGTTAGAAGGTGTGTCCACAAACATTTGGACACGTGGTTGGCATATTCAGTTACAAAAAGTGGTTGTGAAAAGAACCGTCCCAGTGTTTCCCCACAGGTCTGAAGCAAGCTAATGAGACGTTTAAGAATTCCGTCTAGATTCAGAGACGTGTGCGGTTCTTCATCTAGCACCTCTTTTCCATCGCTGTGTCCAAAAGTATTGACACCCCGTCTAATTACTTTGAGCTTCGCCCAAAAGCTGTTTACACATTCTGCTTAGATACCGCTATAGAAAAGCATCACCAGTGGATTGGTACACCCTGAAGAACCTTATGTTCTTGTGGAGAACTTGATGTGGAGAACCTTGTGTTCATGTGGAAAACTTTGTGTTGACAATGTTATGCATAGAACTTAAAGTGGAGAACTTTGTGGAGAACGTATGGTGGGAGAACTTTATGTGGAGAACGTTTGGTGGGAGAACGTATGATTGGAGAATGTTATGTGGAAATGTATGGTGGGAGAACGTATTTTGGAGAATGTATGGTGGGAGAACGTATTGTGGAGAACATGCGGTGGAGAATGTGTGGTGGGAGAACGTATTGTGGAGAACATATGGTGGAGAACTTTATGTGGAGAACGCATTGTGTTGAATGTATGATGGGAGAACATATGATGGGAGAACGTCATGTGCAGAACGTATTTTGGAAACGTTATGTGGAGAACGTATGGTGGGAGAACGTATGATGGGAGAACGTATGGTGGGAGAACTTATTTTGGAGAATGTTACGTGGAGAACGTATGGTTGGAGAACGTTATGTGGAGAACGTATGGTTGGAGAACGTATTTTGGAGAACATTACGTGGAGAACGCTATGTGTGTGTTGTCTGTTCTTGATGGCTGTATTTGATCTCTCTCAGGTTCATAGCTGGACCCTGCGCACACATCCTCCACATACAGGACGAGGTGACCCGGAGAGCCCAGTCCAACGCCGTCCTGGAGAAAGTGTTTACATCCATCTCAAAGGTACCAGCCGTCCCCCGTCTGTCTGTCCGTCCCCCTCAGCCAGCGCCATTCCTCCCAACCTCGGCAGCGCAGGTTTCCATGGAGACGGAGTGGATCACGCTCTGTCTGCTGGACTTTACCGATGTTTGCTCCTCCAGCGAATCACAGCGTAGGGTTATCTTTACCTAGCGTTTCTCCTTCTGTTTTTTCGGGAGTGTTCACACATACGACGACCCAATCCATATCTAGCCTAAAGCCCAGCCTGGAAAACCAGCGCTCCGCATTGGAGGGTTTACCGTTACCGTGTGACGGTGGGGTCAAGTTCAAGTGCTTCCTTTTCCAATATCCTGTGACTTCAGGGGCCAAAGTGGATCCGGTCAAGTACTGGGATCTGTTCACTCGCTGACTTCAGTCAAGGTACTGAAGCAGGAGAAATGGACAAGCTTAGGAATCCGAGACACTTTGACAAGAACCAGACTGTGATGTTCTAGACGATCTCCAAAACGTCAGACAGACCCCCACCCCTCCCCTTTCCAGTATGCAGTGGTCAGTACCAACCAAAAGAGCTCAGAAGAAGGACCGCCCAACCGAACCAGTGAACCATGTGCTAGATATCACAGGACAGTTTTTTTGAGGTCCATGACAGTGCTTGACCGGACAGAGCTGTTTTGGTGGCACAAGGGGGACCTACGTAATATTAGGCAGGTGGTTTTAATGTTATGGCAGGTCAGTGAGCGTTTCTGATAGTAAAACTAAAATGATGAAGCCCCTTAATGTCTCTGCTGCATCACACCCAAGGGCTTGGTTAACTACGGTAACTAGGTAAAGTGTGTGTGTGTGTGTGTGTGTGTGTGTGTGTGTGTGTGTAATAGGCTTGGACCCTCTTGGACCCCCCCCCCCCCCCCCTGGTGGGTTCTGGGCTTGTTAACGAGTTAATTAATATTTATTCTGTACTTTTCTAGTCCCCAGACTCGCGCCAGCTAGATGGGCTTTCCAAGCAGTTGGACTGGGAGGTGCGAAAGATCCAGCGATGGTTCCGACACCGGCGGAACCAAGACAAGCCCAGCACAAGAACCAAATTCTGCGAGAGCATGTAGGTCCTCCTGCACGGCTTCTGGTCTTTACCCCACACCTGCTTACACGTGACCTCGCACCTTTTTGCCGCTGCTGCCAAAGCAGATTAGAGTGACGGGATTGTTGCCCGTGTCACCCTCGACTTGGATGGGTTCCAGATAGGGAATTTAAGTGTGTGTGTGTATATGTGTGTGTGTGTGTCTCCAGGTGGGCATAGATGTCTATGTGCTGTTGGAGACCTAATGGCCTGTGTTTCTCTTTCAGGTGGAGGTTTACATTTTACCTGTGCATATTTACCTATGGGTTCTGCTTCCTGTGGCAGGTGAGCTCCGAGCATTATACCTTAACCAGGGTATTCAGTTACATCAGTATGGGCAGGACGATACCTTCAGTTTTACCAGCTGCTGGGAACCATAATGCACATTTTCACCATAGCATATCTCGGGTTATACACTCACTAAGCACCTTATTAGGCCGGCTACTTCCTTACCATGCTGGACGTAGTCGTTAGAGCATGAGGGGAGGCTACAATACAAAAAAAAATGGCCCCAAATTCTGACCCTCAGCAGAATGATCAATAATCATCACATCAGGCTCCTACGTTTCTCCAGGGCTCAGCTGTCCAGTGTTGCCAAGCCTGTGCTGAGCCACTGCAGCCTCAGCCTTCTGGTCTTAGCTGACAGAAGATCACTGATCACACGCATGTTCTCCATTCTGATGGTTGATCTAATGGTTGGGCACATGAATGGGTATGTGTAAGGGTGTTCCTAATAAAGTGCTGAGTGAGATTATGTCATGGTTCTGATCAGTCTGATTAGTTCAGTCCTCTTGTAGAAGAAGTTGATGATGTTTGAGATTGTTTTCTATATAAAAACGGACGGAACGGCAGACAGAATTCACTGTGCAGAGGAGGCAACGCCATGGGGTTTACGCTTCCAGTCCTTCATCGCTCCAAAACTAAAGAAACTGACAATATCTGACACTACTTTACATACTCAGACTCTGCGTATCAGTGTTATAACAATGTAATGACTGGTGGTAAGCAGTGATTTGATTGTTACAGATGCATTACAGTATTACAGCAGATAGAAATACATGTCAGCTTTAGTTTTCTCAGCTTTAGTGAGTCTCAATAGTAAAGGTATATACTCTTATTTATGGTTATACATGTGTAGTAAGTGGTTATATATGCGTAATTGGGTGTAAAGGGATTAAGTGCCTATGCATACGACATAAGTGATTATGCTATTTTAGCATAAGTGGTTAAGCGATAATATATTAAGTGATAATAATGAAGTAATAATATATGCAGAATTAGTGATTCACATGCGTAACAAGTGGTTAAGAGTGAAATTAGTGGTTATATATGTATAATTAGTGATACATACCTAATAAGTGGTGTATATATGCATAATTAGTAATATATACATATGTTATACGTGCGTAACAAGTGGTTACACGTGCGTAACAAGTGGTTACACGTGCGTAACAAGTGGTTACACGTGCGTAACAAGTGGTTACACGTGAGTAAATAGTATATATGCATAATTGGTAATATATACATGCGTAACAAGTGGTTATACATGCGTAACAAGTGGTTATACATGCGTAATTAGTATTATATAAGCATAATTGGTAATATATACATGTGTAATAAGTGGTTATATGTGTGTAAGTGGTTACACATGCGTGAAAAGGGGTTACACGCGCATACTTGTGATATACAATGCGTAATAAGTGGTTACACATGTGTAATAAGTGGTTATCATGTGTAAAACGTGTAAGAAGTGATATACATGCATAAATAGTGGTTATCCATGTGTAATAAGTGGTTACACATGCGTAATAAGTGGTTACCCATGCGTAATAAATGATTTACATGTGTAATAAGTGGTTATAGATGCATACTTGGTGATATACATGCTTAAGTGGTTACACATGTCTAATAAGTGGTATACCTGTGGTAAAATGAGTAGTTGCAGTTACACAAACTGCTGCTTTTCAGTTACAGCTACAGATACATTTCTGTAAACTTAAGTCTATACACATGTTATTACACAAGCTGTACTACTGTAAAGCAACATTGTTTTGTTATTACATTGATAATAATGTGTAATTACAGAGTTATTAGCAGCAGTGTAAAAGGGGGACTGGTATTACAGAGGGTGCCAATAATCCTGCAGGGGACTGTAGCCATGTTACTGTTTAGCATCCGTCATTCCAGCAGGGAGAATGGAAATAAAAACATTTGTATCAACAGTTACTCTGTGTGTGTGTGTGTGTGTGTGTGTATTTGTAGTCTCCCTGGATGTGGGACACACGGCAGTGCTGGTACAATTACCCCTATCAGGTGAGGTAAAATGATCCTGAGATTAGCGCTGTGTCTTTGTTTACGTATACAGTGTAACGCTTTTAATGCTAGCTGTGTGCTGCTGGTGTCTCTCAGCCTCCTATATTTACCGTTTCTGTCTTTGTGAAAGGTGCTCACTCCTGGGCTGTATCACTACTATGTGACGGAGCTGGCCTTCTACTGGTCTCTAATGTTCTCCCAGTTTACAGACATCAAAAGAAAGGTGAGTGTGTGTCTGCTCAGAATTATAAGTGTGTGTCCGATCTAGTAATTGCTCTGGATTTTCATCAGGTGGTCAGAGTTAATGTGCAGTCCCAGGGGAAATTCCTACAGGCTGCCAGTTTTTGTTTTTCTTGGTTTTTAAGAACACGGTACGAGAACCACGTTGTTGCTTTAGATTTTTCCCCATTATTGAGGAATTTTCCCAGTTTTCTCCCCAGTTTACTAATTTCCGCTCCCCAACCACTAGTTAGAACAGACCGTATTACATGATGTCACCAGTGCAGGGAGGGTGAAGGCTAACACACACTACCTCTGAGTCACATGAAGCTCCTGGTTACAGATGGCTGGGG
Organism: Salminus brasiliensis; assembly: GCF_030463535.1. Taxonomy (NCBI): domain Eukaryota; kingdom Metazoa; phylum Chordata; class Actinopteri; order Characiformes; family Bryconidae; genus Salminus; species Salminus brasiliensis. The sequence goes on from NC_132898.1 coordinate 3,165,533, forward strand.
CATCACTGGGCATCGAACCGGCAGTCTTCCAATGCTAGAGACGGTTACACCCCCACACCCTCACACATGCCTAATATAATACCTCCATGCCTAATCCTGACCTCGCTAACTCTCTTGTTCTTGTTGAATGCAATCAAATTCTCACAGCAATTCACCTCCAAAATCTAGTAGGAAGCCTTCTTCCCTGGGCAGAAGAGACAGCTACTCGAACAAAAGCCGGAGAAGCTCTTTTTAATGCACTTGATTTTGGACAAAATGATTGAGCAGGTGTCCCAAAACTTTTGTCCATATTGTAAATTTCTCAGTTTTGCTGCTTTTTAATTGTTGACATTATTTGAAAAGGTCCGTTTACTTGTTTTTTTAATACAGGAGAAATCAGGGTGTGTGTGTGTGTGTGTCTCTAATGAGTAGTGCTGTTTGGGTTTGGTGCCTCTGTGTTCCAGGCTGTGTGCTGCACTAATCCATGGTGAGCAGCTCTGATGGCTTGATTGCGTGTATGAGTGTGTTGTTGCTTTATGGAACGTTGGAATGACCCACTGCCTTATTGATGCTCACGTGCGCGCACACACACACACACACACACACACACACACACACACACTCCTCCTTGCTGGCGTTGCCCTTTGCCCTGAGCTGTGTCTGTTAGTTTGGTATCAGTCGGTTTATTAACTATTTTTGTTCTTTTAGAATCAATCAATCAGTGACAGTAAAAGTTTTATTTAACAGCCTTTTATTACATACATTAAATATATTCTTAAATATATATAAAAATATTTTTTACATAAAAAAATACATTACTGCATTTTATTAAATATATATTTAAGTTAATTTTTATATTTAAAACATATTTTTTTTACTTCTGATCTAACATCCTAACCATACTAATGCTCTCGTTGCTGAATGCAATCAAATTCTCACAGCAATGCTCCTTCTCCAAAATCTAGTAGAAAGTCTTCCCTGAATAGTAGAGACAGTCACTCCAACACAAGCAGGATCAACTCTTTTTAATTCCATTGATTTCACAAGAAACACTGAAAAAGCAGGCGTCCAAATACTTTTGTCCCTATGGTGTGTTTTTATGAAAATTTGAAATCCCTGCTATGTACTGCATGCTAGTTTACCTCTGGGCTTTGGATATCTGTTGTAGAAGTTGATTTTTGCCCCTGGTCATCATCCTCGCCCAGAGTCTTTCACCTTTTATGGCGTCATAAACATCAAAAGGTGATCCTGGCGGCCTGGTTTATGATGAGGCTTTTGTTTAGCGCTTAATCCCACGATATCATAAACCTCAGGCCCCAAGGTTATACTGAGTCTTGTATTTGGAAGGTTTGGGCCTTTCTGGACTGAGCAGCAGAAATCTGATTAGTCATGTGACTCTGGAATGTCAACTTTAATAGAATAATTGAAATACTTGGGTCTCAGCTATTTGTGTGTGTGTGTGTGTGTGTGTGTGAGGGGGATTTGTGAGTGGCTGGTGTTTGGATTTTTTTGGTGATATTATAATACCTCTTTGTTTCCTTTCGGACTGCTGTCTGTCTGTCCCGTTTCCTGTCTGTCCCGTTGATAAGTGATGAGTTAAGAGCTAGCAATGTGGCGTAATTGTAGCGAGTAACCACAGCAATAAAAGCCATGAATAAACAAGGAAAACCAGACAAGCCAAGATTTGCAGGACCACCATTGGCTGCATAGCATCGTCAGGGATGAGAGAGTTTGGGAGCAAAATAACCGCTCACCTTAACATCCAAGAAACATCAGCTAGAGTGGTTAACGTCCAACAGACACCAGCTAGAGCGGTCAACATCCGACAGACACCAGCTAGAGCGGTCAACATCCGACAGACACCAGCTAGAGCGGTCAACATCCGACAGACACCAGCTAGAGCGGTCAACATCCGACAGACATCAGCTAGAGCCGTTAACATCCGACAGACACCAGCTAGAGCGGTTGAGATTTAACTAACGTCAGAGAGCAGTTAACGTCTAGCTCACATCAAATAAAACAGTTAACCTTAGCTAGAGTGGTCTAAGAAACGTCTAAGAAACATCAGCTAGAGGAGTTAACCTCAGCTAGAGCGATTAACATCTAGCTAACATCTGCTAGAGGAGGTACCATCATTCATTGTCTACTGAGGCATCATTTTCTACAGCTTTGGACACCAGTGATGTTCCATACATATGAACACAACAGCTGTCACATGCACATGCCAGGAGTGTGTGTGTGTGTGTGTGTGTGTGTGTGTGTGTGTGTGTGTGTGTGTGTGTGTGTGTGTGTGTGTGTGTGTTTTAGCGTGTTTGCTAGTGATTTGCGGGATATTTGACCTGTTTTAGGTCATGTGTGTGTCTGAAGACAGACTGGCTCTAATGTCCACAGTGGGGCCTCTGGGGATTAGCGCAGTAAATTTGCTCAGAGTAGTGCTTTGAATTGAGCTTTGAAAGGAAAAGAGTGGTACAGTGAGGAGGAGGGGGGGAGTGTTGGGTCACCTGAGCAGGGCTATATGACGTGATTACTGGGGGGGTATGTAATCGAGAAGGTGTGTGAAGATGGTCTTGTAAATGAAAGGGATCTGCTGTAATTGTTTTGAGTGAATTTTCATCTGATTTCCATTGCCGGGTGCACAGTCTCAGCTGGGAAGACACAGCGAGTCAAATCGAGCCGTCACGAGAAAGTCAAATGAACTGATGAGGTCCTTTGTTTGCAATTTAAATGTTGGGAATGCGTCATTTAAATATACACTGCAGAACCTGATGACGTTACACGCATGTGTGGGTTTTAAATGAATTGTATTTTTGCAATTAAAAAAGTGAAGGAGCAAAGTACAAGAAAGAATATTGGAGGAAATCAACCCTTTAATTTAACATTACAGATGGTCCTAAATGATCAGAGGCACCTGTAAAATTTTCCATTGTTCAGATTTATTTGTGCAAAATGAAGAAAAAACTGAATCAAACTGTGCATTTACATTCAAATTCAGTAAACATTTAGCTAACGTCAGCTAAAGGACATCCGACAAACCTTCAGCTAGAGCGGTCGCCATCCGACAAACCTTTAGCTAGAGCGGTAGCCATCCGACAAGCCTTCAGCTCGAGCGGTCGCCATCCGACAAACGTCAGCTCGAGCGGTCGCCATCCGACAAACGACGTCGCCATCCGACAAACGTCGTCGCCATCCGACAAACGTCAGCTCGAGCGGACGCCATCCGACAAACGACGTCGCCATCCGACAAACGTCGTCGCCATCCGACAAACGTCAGCTCGAGCGGACGCCATCCGACAAACGTCAGCTAGAGCAACCGCCATCCGACAAACCTTCAGCTAGAGCAACCGCCATCCGACAATCTTCAGCTCGAGCGGCCGCCATCCGACAATCTTCAGCTCGAGCGGTCGTCATCCGACAAACTTCAGTTAAAGAACTGCTGGAACTGCTGTTGGTGGTTTATTGGGCGGTTCTACCGTATTAAAACCTGCATTTTTTTAAATTAACGTACACTTAATTAATTATTCCCAGCTATTTACATTGTGCACACGAGCTTCTTGAAGTGAAGAGTGGAGGACATAAAAAAGAACATTCTGAAGCAGTTTTTTGAAGAAGAGCATAACTCAAAAAATCAGACAAGAAACAAAACACTGTTTGAATTCGGCCCCTGAACTAACGCGGTTTTAAAAGCACTGCTATTTCAGGTTGACTGTAAAGTCTTCCCTTTTTTAAAAACCGCTGGTGCCTTGAGTCTAACCTAATTTGTCATGCTCAACTACTCCACAATGCCCCCCCACCCACCCCGAGTTTAACTGAAACAGTTGCTGCTGCCCATTGTTGTCACTAACTGTCCTGAACACGCTGATCTGCTTCTCCAAACACGGCCTAATCCCGGATCCCGCCAACATTCCAGAGGACTGTTCAGTTCAGCACCAGGCTGGATCAGTAGCTCACTGAAGGGCCCTTGGAGCGGAGCATTCTGAGGTAGTTCTGACTCTGGGGATGAGGGAAGCACCTGCGAGGCTGTGCTCTCGCTCTCGCTCTGCAGACCTTGTTTAATGTTGCAGAAGAGGATGTTGGTTGTTCCTCTTTGACATCTTGATACCTAGCTGCCTGGTTTAGGGTTTTTTTCCCTCCACATCTGGCCAGTTACTTTGCATGGACAAAAGTATTTGGACACCCTCAATCGTTTTCTTTATTAAAGAGTTGATCATGTCTTTTGTTGGAATAACTGTCTCCACCGTCCAGGGAAGAGGCTTCCTACTAGGTTTCTGCTAGAATTTGGAGGGAGCACTGCTGCGAGGATTTGATTGCATTCAACAACAAGAGCGTTAGTGAGGTCAGGATGTCGGATGATCACCATCCCACCTCCACCCTCCCCAACTTCCCAACTCATCCCATTGAAAAGTACTGGATGGAGCATCACCATCATTCCAGGAACACAGTAGTTCCGCTGCTCCACAGCTCAATGCTGGGGGGGCTTTATACCCCTCTGGCCCACGCCATGCCATTCTAGTCCTATTCTATTGGTAAACAATCTCTGTGTGTGTGTGTGTGTGTGTGCGCGCGTTTGCACATCTGTGTCATCAGCGGGTGCAACTTAAAGTAGCTGAATGCATTCATTAGAAGGGGTGTCCGCAAACATTTGGACATGTACTGTATGTGTCTAGAGGTTATGGGTTTATCAGTGTTCTCTACTGTTCTAGACAACTAATGTTCTGTGTTCTCCTGTTCATCCCTCTGTCTGCAGGACTTTTTTATCATGTTCGTGCATCATCTGGCCACAGTGAGCCTGATCAGCTTCTCATACGCGAACAACATGGCCCGCGTGGGCAGCCTAGTCCTCTGCGTTCACGACACCTCCGACTTCCTCTTGGAGGTACGACTGTAACCTCTTGATTTGCCGAGCCAAATGAACATAATTGATCAGCCAATTAGCTGCAGTCGATTTACATATATTTGTATGTATTACTATATATATATGTATGTATTTTACTTTAATTGGTTTTATTTTATTATTATATATAAATAATAAAAAATATATATATATACATAATAATGAATAATTTATGTATATGTATTTTAAGTACTACATATATTTTTTATAATATATATGTATATATATGTGTGTTTTATAATTACTATATATATTTTTTGTTTGTGTGTGTACACATACACACATATATATACATATATATTATATAAAAAATATATGTAGTACTTAAAATACATATACATAAATTATTCATTATTATGTATATATATATATATATTTTATTATTTATATATAATAATAAAATAAAACCAATTAAAGTAAAAAAGAAATATATATATATATATATATATATATATATATATATATATATATATATATATATATATACTAATAAGTAAAGTATGCATATATTTTTATTTATTAATAAATCTTATAAAAAGGAATACATTTATTTAATTATATATTATATTTTTTGGATTCGTTTTTTTTAAGCAAATAACAAAAATAAATGTTAGGTGTGTATTGACCGAGATTGATGGGATTGGTGACAGTCTTAAGTCCTGTGTTCGTTAACAACATTAGCTTAGCGTTTCTCGTTCTAAACTAAAGAAGCACACGTCAGAAACCAAACATGTTTTGGCTGATCGACCGAATCTGTGATCAGTAATCAATCATGTTCATTGGATTTTGAGCCGAACTGTTCCTTTAAAATGGCCTTTTTATGGCGATAAAGGCTGGTTGTGATAACAGCTGTTAAAGCCTCACACTTTGGACTCTCTGGGAGTGTGATCAGGTTTGATCCATCTGTCTAACACACTCCTAACGTGTAACATGATGCCAATAAAGATAGGATTAATCGTGCAGGACTGATCAGCAGATATGCTTTTTTATGGTCAGAAATGAAACTGATTGCTGATTTCTGGATGGTATCGTTTTCACTTGGCAAATTTCATAACTACAAACTGCAGGCAAGTCTGTAATTCTGTAAATACTCATTTCCTATCTGAGGGGCTTTCTCTCGTTATGTTATTGCATTTCTGAAACATTAATGCTACATATAAACATGATATAAACCAAAATATTACACACACACACACCCCAGTTGTTTGCTTTACTGGAGTTTAGTTACTACGGTAACAGTGTGATCTGTGCCTGATCCCCGGGTGTATCACTGAAGTGTGTGTGATAGATATGAAATAGCATATTCAAGCTCCTGTTGTTGTTTTTTCTGTGTGTGTGTGTGTGTGTGTGTGTGTGTGTGTGTGTGTGTGTGTGTGTGTGTTAGTTAATCGTTGCACTTCTCTTTTAATAGGCTGCCAAGTTGGCCAACTATGCCAAATACCAGCGCTTGTGTGACTTCCTGTTTGTGGTGTTTGGAGCGGCCTTCATTGGAACGAGGCTGATCATTTACCCTTTCTGGTGGGTAACAGTGAGGCTGTGTGTCCTCTCCCTGCACTGCAAAAATATTTGTTACATCATCTTTAAGACTGCGTGTTATTATTCATCTAAGATTTCTCTTTAGGAGATTACCTGAATGATGGTTTAAGGCTCAAATTATTCCTAGACATTATTTGACTAAGTAAGGCGTAGATTGAGCCCAAAAACTCCAGAGCGACCCTACCCGAACCCGTGCACGTTCTGTCTGAGCCCACCCTGCCCGGCCCCGCCCTATAAGCTGTCATTATGAGACATCGTACGTAGTCAGTAAACTCTAAATGATCAAAACACAAACAGTGCCAACAACAATGCGAAGGGCTTTTTGGCTGTGAACACACACACACACACACACACACACACACACACACACACACACCCAGAGTGATGGACAGCCAACTCCAGTGAGGGCCTTGCTCAAGGACCCTACAGTGGCAGCTTGCCGAGCCTGGGTATCGAACCCACAACCCTGTCATTAATAGCCCGGAGCTCAAACTGCTGAGCCGACACTGCCCCTATACGTTGTGTCCAAATTTCATGATGAACGGACCAATAGAAATGCTCATGAAATCTTTTTACATTGGCGTCCATTGAAGGTCAAGAAGGTTTAATTTTCGTCCTCCTGTAAAAATACCGTTTTGGAGATACAAGGTTTGTTATTTAGTGCTCATGTGGGGTTGTGTGAGCGTGCCCCGTGCTCAGTTAGGTTCTTTTGAGGCCGTATAGACTAATGGTTCAGATTGCTTCCACTGGGACAGTAACGTGAGCTGGCAGATTCAGTGTCCGGGGTTTTGGGTTCGAGCCCTGGTGTCCTTACTGCGGACTGAAATCCATACCGGAGGGCAGGGGGCAGCGAGCGCTGAAAGCATGCTGACTCACAATAGCCACGCGAACCCGACCTAAAGCCCGTTCTCCACTTAACGGCCACGCCAGGGAGTCCTCAGGACGGGGGCTGCGTTCCAATATCCTTGTGGGTACTTGTCTTCTGACTTGAGGTCGTAGTTGGCAGGATTATTATGGTCTGTTGGAAACAGTAAAGCTCCAGCATCCAGTGCACCAAATTATGACTTATTAACAGGACTGGGGTTTTCATTTCCAGCTATGCTATATGGACAAAAGTATTGGGACACCTGCTCATTCAGGATGAGGATTTGATTGCATTCAGCGACAAGGCAGTTATGATCACCACCCCACCTCATCCCCAGTTCCCTAACATCTTCCAACAGTATTGGTTGGAGCACCAACCATAATTCCAGAGCTCAAAGCTGGGGGGCTTTGTACTTCTCTAGGCCATGGCTGGCATGTTTATCTGTATTCATTAGAAGGGGCGTCCACAAATATTTAGACATCTAATCCAGTATTAGAACAGGAACTATTTGTTTTATGTTCTAATATATAAGTGATGTGTGTGTGTGTGTGTGTGTGTGTGTGTGTGTGTGTGTAATTTTAGGATCCTGAACAGTACAATGTTTGAGAGTTGGGACATCGTAGGGCCGTTCCCCTCATGGTGGCTCTTCAACTCACTGCTGCTGGTGCTGCAGGTGCTGCACATCATCTGGTCCTACCTCATAGCCCGCATCGCCTTCAAAGCCCTCATGAGAGGAAAGGTGAGGAGCCGTTTTTGGCCTAAAGAGGGCGCTAAAACACTATTCTAGCTGCTATGTGGATCTTGATCTGTTGGAGGTCTGTTTGTGCTGTTTTGTGCCCAAAGCTTTTCAGGCAGCAGATTGTCTGTGTTGATCTTTAGCCAGTTGTTCTATGTCTGAGTGTGTGTGTGTGTGTGTGTGTGTGTGTGTGTGTGTGTGTGTTTGGTATGTACAGTAATGGAAGCACCAGGCTGGAACACGGGGTCATGTTCATACAATTGGCATAAAAAGCTACTTTTAATTCTGCATGTCTGTGACATGGCCTCTGTAATAGTAGGAGGCTTTTAGCCTCATGTTCTGAATTAGCTGGATTATTAATGCAGTATATCCAGATCAGCCCTGGTCTAAACCATTATTTTGGACCAGAGATCAGAAAACCCCAATTTTGATGGCACAGGGACTCAGGAACAGTCAGCTCTCGTGAAATCAAGGGTATTTAAAAAAAGAAATAAATAAACGGTTACTGGAGTAACTGTCTAGATTTTGGAGCAGCATTGCTGTGCGGATTTGATTGCGTTCAGCAGCGAGAGCATTAGTAAGGTCAGGATGTTGGATGATCCGCACCTCAACTCATCAATACCTCATCAAGTATTAGCTGGAGCACCAACCATCATCCCTGAGAACACAGTTAGCTCTGCTGCTCCACAGCTCCTCAATGCTGGGGGGCTTTATACTCCTCTAGCCCACTGTTGGCACTATTAGTAGGCATGGCGCCAACAGGTTCATGAGTCCTTAGCAAGGGTGTCCATAAATATATGGACATATAGGGTAAATGAATGGCTTTAGGCCGGAATGGCCTTCGATTGGGAGGTTCTATAGACTTTAAATGGGAAACAAGGGAGTGTTGACCAACACCCAGACCCAGACCTAGATTAAGCCCAAGTCCAAACCCGTTCCAAAGATCCAGAACGCTCAGCCTGTTTGGTGCTTCCATAAGTCTTCTCTACAGCGTATACAGCCAGCCTTCCACCTTCTCACCTCTCCTGTGATATATCCCTCCCTCCCTCTCTCTCCACTGCAGAACTTCTTCTCCGCAGGCTTCTTTCCCTTCCTCTCTTCTTCTTCAGGAGGCAGTTGCCGCCTTTCTCTCGCTCTTTCCCGACTGAGATCTCTACCTTTTCTGTCCGCTCTAAGCACCCTCGCTTTTGTCGTCTAGTAGAGCTCTTCTCTTTCGCGCCTCAGCAGTAAGTCTGGCTACTCTTCCGCCACCCTTTTTTTATCAGTCCTTGCTTATCATCGTTCCTCTAGTAGAGAACTCTGACTGTGGGCGTATTGCGTAAGCAATATGCTAATTAGTTTATTTGAATATTCAACATCATTAATTTACTATCCATAGTCTGACTGGTTTCTTAGCAGCACTAAGAGCACTACTGCACCCATAGCCCCGCCCCCCACAAGTTTTTTTTTTTTTTTTAGTAATTCTAAAATTTGGATATTAGTGGATCTGGATCTTACCCAATATTCACTTAATTGAACAAAGCTGAACTTTAAATGTAACATACACTAATGAGCCAAAACATTAAGACCTCCTGCTGTTCATCCATGTGGCAACAAATCAGCTCTCTACAAGACCTCTAAAGGGGATCAGACTTGTTGTTCCAGCGCCTCCCACAGGTGAATAGTGCTCATGTACACTGCCATCCTCACCTGATGAGGAAAGCAAACAGGACTCACCGAACCAAGCCACCTTCTTCCATTGCTTTGAGATCCAGGTCCATTACATGCATTATATTTTGATGGTGGACGGGGGTTAGCATGGGCATTCTGTCCAATTCTCCAGTTCTCCCTACGAGACTATGAGAACCTACTACAAGACAATAATAATAGTCATGATTCACTCAGTCTGTATAATCAAATCATAAAGTCATAATGTTTTGGCTCACAGGTGTAGGTTTACAAAATATCAAACATCTCACAGACGTTAGCACTGTAGACGTTAGCACCACCACTGCAGCACTCCTCAAGCAATGCCGATGGTTCCCTTTGTTTGCAGGTCTCCAAAGACGTCCGTAGCGATATCGAAAGCAGCTCAGAAGAAGAGACTGAAACGAACCAAAGTCACTCAGCCTCACCCAAGCGAGAGAACGGCACCAACGGCCATTTCGCCTCCAAGCCCTGGACCCAGAAGGACGACAGCTGGTGACCCGTTCTGACCTCCTCTCCCTCTCGGAGAACCGCTGTCCTCGCAGCAGTCCTTAATTGGACGTTTCCTTCATCTGTTTTCCAACCAAACCATAAAATATGAGACTGAGACTGTACACACATTGCCCAATTTTTTTTTTTTTTTTTTTTACACTACACACTTTGAGTTGACTTTATTAAGCCTTGTTATGGTGAAGACTATGATGATGGCTTTATGGACGCTGATGCTTAATGTGTGGAAAAGAAAAAAGAAAAAAAAATCCAGGACGACGTGATTTTTGCATTCCCTTGTTTCAGAAGAGAAAGTGTGCTCACCGTCTTCCTTAAACTTCACGTTTTACTGAAGTCAGGGAAGAAGTCCTTTTCCACTCCTGTTTTATTCCCCGGTCTGATGTACTTGAGCTTTTTCTATTCCACCATTCAGTTCAGTTACTGTGTGTTTTTTCTTTTGCCTGTTCTGTTTATTTTTTTCGTCAGTTGACTTAATTTTTATTAAGTCAACTGAGACCAAATAAGTTTATTAAAATATGATTGATTGCGTCACACTGTGAAGAATGATTTGGTAGCATTTTTTTTTAATTATGTGGTCATTTGAATGACACCTGATTTATCATAATATTTAATTATAAAACTGATAATTTATTAGTTTACATGTAAAAAAAAAAAAAAAAAAAAAAGACTTAATTTTTCCCTGCCACACATAATCAGCCGGACATGGAGCTATAAGGCTAATGTAGCTAAGCAGCACTGAAACCCTAAACCCCACCATTAGCTAGCATTGTGCTAACTGCGAGCCCAAATAATCACACTCTCCCCTCAAACCATGTCAAATTGTTCAAAAGGTAAATTTGAATAGAATTAGACTTTTTATAGAATTAAACTGTTTTTATTATTATTATTATTATTATTATTATTATTAGAGTGCTGTGACAAAGACCATTTCTACATCCTTCCCAGCCTATAGCCATTTCTATACGGAGGCTGCTGAACATGAAATGTGTTCCCTGGCATGAAATTTGCTTTGGTCAGCTTTAATGTCCCCTAAGTTTAATCAATTGTCCCCTCAGTTTCATAAATTGTCCTCGGTTTCATAAATTGTCCCCTCAGTTTAATCAATTGTCCCCTCAGTTTAATCAATTGTCCTCTGTTTCATCAATTGTCCCCTCAGTTTAATAAATTGTTTTCTCAGTTTAATCAATTGTCCCTTCAGTTGAATCAGTTGTGCCTTGTTTCATAAATTGTCCCCTCAGTTTAATAAATTGTCCTGTTTCATAAATTATCCCCTCAGTTTAATAAATTGTCCTCTGTTTCATAAATTATCCCCTCAGTTTAATAAATTGTCCCTCAGTTTAATCAATTGTCCTGTTTCATAAATTGTCCCTCAGTTTAATCAATTGTCCTGTTTCATAAATTATCCCCTCAGTTTAATCAATTGTCTCCTCAGTTTAATAAATTGTCCCTCAGTTTAATCAATTGTCCTCTGTTTCATAAATTGTCTCCTCAGTTTAATCAATTGTCTCCTCAGTTTAATAAATTGTCCCTCAGTTTAATCAATTGTCCTGTTTCATAAATTATCCCCTCAGTTTAATCAATTGTCCTCTGTTTCATAAATTGTCCCCTCAGTTTAATCAATTGTCTCCTCAGTTTAATAAATTGTCCCTCAGTTTAATCAATTGTCTCCTCAGTTTAAAAATTGTCCTGTTTCATAAATTGTCCCCTCAGTTTAATCAATTGTCCCCTCAGTTTAATAAATTGTCCTGTTTAATCAATTGTCCCCTCAGTTTAATAAATTGTCCTGTTTCATAAATTGTCCCCTCTGTTTCATACATTGTCCCCTCAGTTTAATAAATGGTCCCTCAGTTCAATTAATTGTCCCCTCAGTTTAACATATTGTTCTCTCAGTTTAATATATTGTTCTCTCAGTTTAATATATTGCCCCCTCAGTTCAATAAACTGTCCCTCAGTTTGATAAATTATCCCCTCAGTTTAGAGGGGACACTTTAGTTCAACTGAGGTAACAGTTTCCAAATATTAGTTTTTACCTTGATACTTCAGAGGTTCTTTATGTATGTTCTAGACTGTTCTAAAAAAAGTTGGAGCTCGCTAACAAGTAACGGAAGCTTGAACTTTGCCTATTAGCTAGCTAGCGTTACGCTAACTGCATACCTAAATCAGCACACACTCCTCAAAGAAGTTAGCACTAGCCAAGTAACCTTCAACACAATTTTGTTGGTACTGTTTATTATATTTCTAGAGCCCCTAAAGCATCAGGGTGGACAAATAATATTTAGAGACTTTAAATGTTCCCTCAGTTTAATAAATAATGACCTCAATTAAATTCTTTTGTTCTTTTCTTTTCCCTCTAAACTGAGGGATCAATTTATAAAATACCCATCATAAACAAATGTTAAAATCCCAGAAATGATTGTTATATCTCTAAGGCTTGAAAATTAATGAAAGCTTAGAAATTAGCATGGTGCTAACTGTTTACCCAAATAATCACACACTCCTCAAAGCTGTTAGATCATCCGTAATAGACTTTATGAGGTTTCTGACGAGTCTATTTCAGACTATTGTGTGATGAATTAGGTCTGTGGCTAGCACCATGCTAACTGGCGAGGGTTAACCTTCCATTACTTGTTAGATACATCAACTAACAGTGTAGCTCCAGCGCCCGAGGAACCTGAAGAAGACACCAAACTTGGTCTTGGCTGATTGTCTACATTTGTCATTGCCTTGTTATTGTGAATCCATCAAATTCCCGAATCTGGGATTATGGCATCCATTCCTACTGGCCAGTAAATTCCAGGAAAATGGCTAATCAAGGATAATAATACCCCCCCCCCCCACCTCCGATCTTCTGGGAAAGCTTTACACTAGATTTCGGAACATCACTGTGAGGATCTGACTGCATTCAGCCAGGAGAGCATTAGTGGGGTCAGGTACTTGTGTTGGATGCTTGGTTCTGGATCACAAACACAACACCATCTCATCTCAAAAGGAGCTCCATCTGCTCCACAGCCCAATGCTTGGGGGGCTTAATACCCCTCTAGCTCACGCCTGGCTTCAGGCATGGTGACCTCCAGGCTCACATGTGGCCTCCATTCTATCGATCATTGGTTTTCTATGGAGTTTAATTAAGTGAATGAATGAATCATAAAACTATCCTCACTTTCACTTCCAAAAAGATGTATCTCCAATTGTCATAATGTGAATCTGGCTGTTTTTCTTTTACAGTGTGTCGAGATCTCATGATGAATGGACCAATAGAAAAACTAGAAAACCCCCTGTAACGTTGCTGTTTTTGGAGATATGAGGTTTTTGCAGGACAGCGATGAAATCGATTAGACAGAAATGAACTGAAACACCATTTAATATTTTACAACCGCACATACACCACAGGTTCTGTGACAAAGACCATTTCTACATACTTCCCAGCCTATGGTCATTTCCATACGGATGGAGCTGAACAGACGTTCCGTGGGATGAATTCGGCTTTGGTCAGCATTAACGTCCCACCCATGTGATGCTGAAGACCGGTCATAAAGGTTAAGAAAGCTGAAACGTCTCTATCGGAGAATATTTCATAGATGACCATGTGGCTCAGTCCTTGACCAGCTCAGGGTCTATGGTCTGGTTCTCGGCGGCCAGCTTGAGGTCCTTCTGGCGCTGCATGTAGCGGTAGCCACGCATGGAGCACAGGTAGCCTCCGTACAGGGTGAGGACCATCATGGAGCCGGAGAACAGCCGGTAGCCCACATCAGCCATCCGCTTAGCGCTCAGCATGGTGCTTCACTGAAGGAAGACAAGTCAGAAGGCTTAAAGGGGAATTCCACCAATTTCTCTGATGAAGGTTTTCTTTATGGATTATTTGGACTTTATACTGTTTAAGCCAAAACCATCTCAACTAATTTAAGAATGCTTCAGCCAATGTATAC